>NC_048595.1:158821170-158822212 GCF_003668045.3 Cricetulus griseus
ATCCGAAACCCCAGTCCCTGGGTATCCAATGCCTTCTGGCCTCTACAGGCGTCAGGCATGCACATGGTGCACTTACATGAATGCAGGCAAATACATAAGATTAAAACATTTTTAAAAATTCTCCATAATACTCTTTCATGCATGTATGTAAACATAGATAGGTGCATGATCATACACAGACACATAAGCAGAGAACCACCTTCATAAAACAATTCTAATATTGCTATTATGAACAAAGGCATTGGTCAGCTGATATGTAAGTGTTGACGTTAATGTCATCAGTGAGGTGGTCTCCCGGCAACCTTTCTGTTCCAGCTGAGTGCTTGCCCCTCTTTCAAACATGATTGAAGCCCCTGTTGATTGCTCGCAGACTTTATTGAGAAACTTGGGGTACCTGTTAGCATTGCTTAGCTGTTAGTTAGAAAGGAAAACTCCTGTCATTGTCCTTGTGGGACTTCTGTGTTTCTTTATAATGCTCGTGTTCAACCATCTTTTTCTAGAAACATTTGCAAATACAACTCAATTTTCTCCCTGTTAGCCACATTCACATAGTCACAGGTCTCAGGGATTCTAGCATTTGAGTTTTTTTCTACAGGGGCTCAGGGCCCAGTAACAATCCCCCTTTTCACTTTAAGAGATTTAACCATTTTGAATAGATTCATAATTCTCAATTTTGTGTTTTTGGGCTAAAGAATGCTTCACAATACCAAACAATCCTTCCTTCAGAATAAAGAGATTAGGGTGCCAGAGGGTGGTCTGTGCTCATAGCTAGTTGTGGACCTGGATAATAATTCGACCCACTCTTAAGTCTTCCCGGTGCAACAAAATACATAGGGCTTGGATGTAGTTCTGTGGCAGAGTGCTTTTCCAGCTTGTACAAGGTGCTCCTGGGTTTGATTCCCATCCCTTCAAAAAAAGAGACAAAAGCTGTTATTAAGAAGACTTTTACCTGAGCCTGTATTCTTCCTATATTTACTGTGATCAACTTGAGTGAGGAGAAGTTTTGAGGATTTCTACCCTGGAAGCCTCAGTCCTGTCCTAA